>NC_047672.1:43222588-43255088 GCF_011762505.2 Arvicanthis niloticus | reverse complement strand
GAACTAGCATCACTTCATGTGCTTCTGACAAGTGATGGTGTTTATCAATCGTTACGTTATGTGTTATGAGTACTTTTCCTTGTTGTCCAGATACTGCATTACTGACCTAGTAGACACAGTAGCTATGAACACGTGATGATCCAATATCCACAAACAAACCACAGAAATGACAACAATGAAATGATGATTTTATCTTGCCCAACTGTATGAAAATGGTTTGATTGCAATGTGTTTCTTTCCACTAAGAAGTAGGGATGGATTTATTCTACTATCTCCATGTTTAAAAGAATATTGTGGAAGGAACAGAAGAGCAGAGAACAGTGTGATTCCTGAGCTGCTGTCCCAGCAGTTCAGTTTTTCAGCCTCATTTAATTTGTTCCTAACACTTTAGCACTGGGTGTTTTGACAAGTGTCCTATTTTCACATCTACCTCTGATCCAAAGACAGCAAAGTGGGGACTCTATTATATTTCATCAGTAACAGATTAGCACACACATTTATTTTCTTTTAATTTCCCATGAAGTGGGAAACTAACAACCTGTACCATCAAATTAGGGGTATTTGCCTTTTCTTGGGCTAGCTAGCTTCTGTGCCTTGCTTGAAAACAATTCTATGTTAGGAGCCCCATTGCTATTATCTGCGCCTCCTCCCCAGCACCATCTGGAAACATCACCATTTCAGAATGCAAGGTGCATCCTTCTCCACTCTTAGACATTTCATCATGCTGAGAATGCTAAGGCACTCTGAGACCTGTCATGATTGACTTGCCAGAGAAAAAGGAGAAGATTATCCACTCTAATTCTAGTGTGAAGTTGATGTATAAGCTAGAGAGAAACAATGATATTAGTTCAAGCTGCTCAGAAGTGAATTATGCCTCCCCTTGGATAGTGTTCCTAACAAACAACCCAAAAGCTGCTCATGGGGGTGGATGCTAATTTTGTCGCTCAGACTTGTTTCTGCTATTATTTTGTGTAATGAATCATTTTCCCAGACCTCTGGGAAAAATAATGCAATAGTTCCATATTGGCTGAAATGTCTGTGCCTACAGTTCCCTACCAGGGGCACCCTGGAGAGCTTTCCATCCAGATCAGGAGGGCTTAATGGAAGCACATTTCTATGGCTTTCCTGGAGAGGCAGGAGTTTTGAAGGACACACAAGGACTTTAAAAACAAACAAACAAACAAAAAAACAAAAACAATGCTGTCGCCTCTTTCCTCTTGGACCTTGGTGGGGAAAAGGCTCAGCTGTAGCCATTCCTTTAAAACCCAGGAGAATGATACTGTTTAGGTGGATTTCCTTCTATCTTCTTTGCCTCTCATTCCATAATTTCAATGTTACTTTTGGTCAGCTTAATATAGACACGTTATTATTAGATCAGAAAGGAAGAAAAAGGAACATTAAAAGAAAATGAGATCACAAATACCACTGCTAACTTTCGTTACCTCCTTCTAAGAACTAGGAAAAGCAAATACTTTTGTGCAACAAAAAAAAAATGGGATATATACATGTCCTGAAATATACCATGCATCTTATATATGGTTCAAACACTGGGTAGCCATCAGTGATGGTGAACATCCATTCCAGAAACCGATCCCACAATTAGCAAATTTTTCTGAAATGATAAGCAAAAGTATAGTCATGCAGACGAAGAAGGTCCTATGTTTATCTAGGTAGAACTTTTGGCAGGGTGGGCAGCTTGACCACCTCTGTTCAACGTCTCTCTCCAGCTGAGCTGACTAATTCCTTGTATGGAGGCAAGAAGAATATTATTGTATTTGAACAGAGGAAAGAAGAAAGCACACAGGGATAACACCTCATCTATGTCAGTTTACCTGGACTGATTGGGAGGCCAAAGAAACAAGGTCATTTTCAAGAAATATTCTAAGATGGTGAGCTGGGCAGCTTGAAGACACAGCTCCTAGCCTCTCCAGTTATGGAAGGTGGTGGAGAAAGTTGGTGCCCAGGAAGGTAATGAGAAACCACTGAGATAACCATTTATCTTCTAGCCTTTCGGTCTATAGCTAGGATGAGCCTTCAAAGTCCCACTCCTTTTATACTGATTGTTTATTTCTGTGGCTTCTGATCGTGCAGTAGAAAAATGGCTTGCTCAAGCTCCTTCCTGCCTACTTCTCAAAGCTCATTTCACAGCTCTTCTAAATGTCCCTTTGACATCCTGTATCTTATAGATCTCATTGCAATTCTGTTTGGGTAACTGTATAATTAGTTGCTTAACATCTATTCCCATTGACTTGCAAGCTTTGGGGTGGAAGAAATTTTATCTATTTTTAATCAGTACTGCATTTGCTGGTTGTGCAACACAGAATCTTGCTTATAGTAGTTGCTCAATAAATTATTTGTTGAATGGGGAGAGAGGGGAGGTTGGTTACAAGCACAGTCTGTCTACAGTCAAAATGTGAGAAGGAATAAGAGCAAATAGATAAACATTTCAAATGGAAGCACTATGGTTTCTTCCTTAAAGTTTTGTTTGTTTAAGTGGTAAATTCTGTCTCTTTAAGGGTCTGAATTTTTAAGTTTACTTTTTATCAACTCTTCCTCTCTTGCCAAGGCTCAGGGAGCATGATCAGAGAAGAGGGAAAGAGAGAGCAGGAGGTGCTATGCAGTGCTGCTTTCTGGAGATTACAGGACATTAGTACTCATGAACACATAGCATCTGTGGGTACCACAGAAGACCTACACTAGATCAAGCCAGCCAAAATCCCCACAGAGATAGGGTAGACCATTTCTAGACCAAACCCCTTACTAAGGAGCTATTTGCCCTTGAGTTGATTCCCTCCCTTATGGGAAGGGAAGGTAGTTCTTTGAGGGCGTGGCCATTGTTATGTTAGCTATTCATTTCCAGCAAACAATCTCACAGCAATGTATGTGGGGACAGCACTAATTTGACTTATCTAAACTCAAAAGAGATGAGATGAAGTTAGGAGGGGGAAACACTGGATGATATGGGAGAGTTTAAGGAAGGAAATGGCAGTGCATTTTATCATATTTCTTTATATATATGTACATGTATTAAATGCTCAAAGAATAAAATATATTTTAAAAAGTTTTTAAAACTGAATTTAGATGTGACTACTTCTCTTTCTAATGGCTAAAAAGGTAAACAGTTATTTGCAATTGGGCATAAAGGAAACAGTGGCCAACTCTAATCCATTTATATCTTTCCAACTCTAATCCATTTATATCTTTGACCAGTTTTCATCTTGTACAAATTTCTTTCACACTAACCTGATACGGTTTGAAAGTCTCTTCCAAATTCATGCTGAAATCTAATGCCCAATGTAAGTGTGAAAGCAGGTAAAATCTTTGCGAGACAATTAGGCCAATAAGGCTTTGTCTTCAGGAGTGGGACTGCTGCTATTTCAAAGAGAATCTAACCTGCCACCTTGTTTACACTTGACCTTCCTTCTGCTTTTCGTAATGAGATGACACAGGAAGATGATTCCTGCCAGATGCTCTTTCCAGCCTCCATAATCACGAGCCAATGAACTTTATCTATTATAAATTACAGCTTGTTACATATTTTTACATTAACATAAATGATCTAAGACATAAAATGAAAGTTGATATTCAACTCATCTCTGGTTGTTGTCTAGAGACTTTGAGAAAGTTTCAAAGATGACATTATTTGGAATTTTTTGCTGCTTTGTAGAAGCTACACTATTCTGGAGATATGCATAAGTATAGGAGTGTAGCTAAAAGAGAAGAAGCTACATGCTAATAGTATTAGACTATCTCATTTATTTCAGAAATTTGGTTCTTGGGATGTATATGCATAATAAATGGATACAAATACTCACAAAGCTGATCTGGTTAAGAATGTTTATAGTGGCCATATTAATAGTAGCCTATGAAGGAATGTACCATAACAGGAAAATGAATATGAACACGAATCTTCAAGAATCAAGGATTCCTGACATAGCAAGGAATTGTATTGACTATCATAAGCATTGTTCATACTCTCTAGTCCTACTAAGAAATGTTCAGTGCAATATAATCTGTGATGCTAAACCAGAATCAAGACAGTGATTTTCTCTGAATGGCTGTGGATGGAAAATTGACAGGCAGAAAAAAATCTTTGGAGGGTAAAGAATTACTGTCCATCTTTATGTGAGCAATTGTCATCTGAGTATGTCAATATATTACAGACCTTGGGTTAGCAACAGCCATGGGAAACAGGTGCCAAGAAGAGGAGGGAGAGAACAGACACTCAGAAGTTCAAATAGCAAGAAACCAAGCACTAGTGAATGGTTTAGTAATCTATAACATTGCCTTTGGTTGTTAGGAGCCAAGACCATCTCCTGAGAATGACTGTGAAGACTGAAAATGGGACCAACTTCTGGATCCATTTACCCATTGCACAGGTCACTGCTAGGACTGAGAAGAATGAAGATGAATGCCATTTAAGAGAGAAAAAAGCCAGAGCTTTTTTTTTTTTTTTTTTTTTTTTTTAAAGTAAAACTAAATTTTGAGATCACAGAAAAGAAATACAAAACAGTATCTGCCCCCACCCCATCATAATACATAATGATGAGCCTTATTTTTGTTTTTTGTTATTTGGAGACAGGATATCATACAGATCAGGTTGTTCTCATATTTGCTATCTAGCTATGAATGGCCTTAAATTCCTAATCCTTGACTTTTTGTTTTTCAAAACTTCTCAGATTACAGATGTGCTACCATGCCTGTCTGCTGAGCAGGTTTTAAAATCATTGTTTCCTCTCTTGTATAAATCTTAATGTTTTTCTTGCTTTCCTCATTCCTCCATGCTCTTGGGAGACACCCTTTGGCTAGAATATTAACTACTAGTATCTTAAGTTGGGAATTACAAAAATATGAGAGAAGCTGTCTTGCCTATAAGATAGAAGCCTAATTATAGCCAATAGAGGTTCCTCATATAAAGAAGGGAAGGTTCTAAAGAGAAGCTGGCTCTAATGGAAATCTAAAACTTGACTGTTCCAGATTCAGCATCAACAAAAATGGTAGAAAAGACAAGATAATCCAATTTCAGCCAATCCCCACTCTCTCCATCTGTTCAACCCTATTTTGGAGGACCTGGAGAAAAGCAGCTCCAAGATTCCATCTGTGCTATCCTCCCACCCATGTGGAACACAGTTATAGCCATTTGGCTCCTTAGCAGGACAGTGGAGAAAGTAGAAGTCCCATCTCATCCTACCATATTCTCAGGACACACACAATGGCTCTCTATAAACAAATGCAGTTGTGAGTTTGGGGACAGTGACTGTGGATGGTTAGGCAGTGGGAAGAAATCCATTTTGTCATTCTCTATGACTCAGAGGGCAATGGCTTGGTGGCTTTTTGAAAATCTATTGTTTAAACTCAGCTACCCTGGGGGAGTGAAAACAGGAACAACTGTGAGTCAGAGAGCCTGAAATTAATCTGCCATAGCCCCGGGGCATAAGACAGCCCTGGGAAGCAGTTGTGGAGAGCAGAAGGCCTGACAGAGACAAGCTCAAAAAGTGTAGGCTCCAGGAAGCTCTGCTCCAACACTGAAGTAAATAACTTTGGGAGGAGCAGAGCTCATCAACATAGAAGAGCCCTGCAGCTTGATAGCACTGAGTCTGATTAACCTCTGGGGCTACCTATCTACCTTTCACTGCTGTGAAACCTGAGACTCTAAGGAAGGGCATTGTTCCATCAAGGCAAACAAGAAGAGATTCTCAGTGCTCTGACCATCTCTCCAAGCCCTAATATCTATTTATCAGACGATCTTAAAATGGGTCCCTCTGCCCACACAAACCTCTGTGCTGTGGTAGCAGCCATGAATCCCAGCCCATACAGAAAAATGACAGCTTTTAAGTTTCCAGGGCTCAGGAAGAAGTCACGCCAACCCATCATCATTGGTGTGTGCCTCTGTATGTGTGTGTGTTCCTTATCCATTTTTAGTTCTTTGTGCTTCATTTGTTAAAAAATATAATTAAAATGAAATTATATCATCCCCGTCCCTTTCCTCCCTTCAACCTGTCCCATATTCTCCCAGTCACTCCATTTCAAATTGTCAGCATATATGTATGTATATATATATATATATATATATATATATATATATATATATGTGTGTGTGTGTGTGTGTGTGTGTGTGTGTGTGTGTGTGTGTGTATGTGTGTTAATTAGTTGTATATTAATAATATATTACTTAATTATATATTTGTGTTGAATAACGAATAAGAAGTGTCCCCCATGAGATTTTCCTCTTTCTCGTTAGCACGTCAGCTGATAATGTCATTGTCCAGGTCTTTTTAGGCAACCATATTGTTGAGATGTCATAGGTGTCATTTCTTTGTCAGTTCTATGAGACGTCACAGACTTTCTGGTCCTCTGGTTCTTACAATCATTCTGTCCCTTCTTCTATCTTCTTTTCTGAACATATGTACAGGAGTTCAGTTAGGTTCTTTTGTAGATATGTCCATGGAGGCTGGGTTCCCATGATCTATTCATCTCTGCATTATAACCATTTGTGTTTCTATAGTGGTTTCCACTGGTTCCTCTTTGTCCTTTTTACTAGACTTTTAGTAATATTTTAAATTGTTTTCTTAAAATTTGAAATACTTATATATTTTTTCATTTTAAAAATGTATCTAATTTTGTTTTTGCATTTTTTTTTCATAACAGGGAAAGATTTCTTCTCTTTCTTCTCCTCCTCCTTTTTCTTCCTCCTTCCTTTTTCCTGTTTTGCCTCATATTCACCTTCTTTGTGTATGCTATCAAACTTTCAGTACATTTCGACTTTATTTTTTTAATGTATTTATTTTATGTGTATGTTTTGCTTTTATGTATATATGTAGACCATATGCATACTTGATACCCCTGGAGGGCAGAAGTGGACATCAGATACTCTGGAACTGAAGTTTCAGGTGGATTTGAACTACTGTCTGGGTACAGAACCTGAATATTCTGTGATATAACTGCTATTCATTGCTGAGCCATCTCTCCAGCCTTGACTGTGTGTGTATATGTGTGTGCTTATGTGTGTGTATGTATATGTATGTGTGTGTATTTGTAACAATAATAATTAAGAAGAATAACTCATGAATAATTAGGCTCATGAATTTGAGAGAGAGCAAGGGTGTTGTTGGTAATGGAATAGTTGGAGTAGAGAGAGAGGAGTAGAAATTATATAAATACAGTATTCAAGTATGAGAATTTCAAAAAAAACAAAACATTTTAATTGTAAAAAATAACAAAAAATAGAACCATCTAGCAGAAAGCTTGCCAAAATAACAAATAAAACACAACACAATACAAAACAAAAACATAATTATGAGACAGAACAATAACAGTTATACAAATGTATAACTAGGAAGTATGCAGATTCAATTCAATCCTGATCAAAATTCCAAAACAATTCTTCACAGATCTTAAAAGGACAATTTTCAGCTTTACATAGAAACACAAAGAACTCTGAATAGCTAAAAGTCTCCTGGATGATAAAAGACCTGCTGGAGGTATCACCAAAATAGTACCACGAGCTATAGTAATGAAAACAGCATGGCACAAAGCAAGACATGGTCATCAATGGAATAGAATTGAAAATCCAGAAATTAGCCTACATACCTACAGATGCTTTATTTTTTATTTTTAAAAAAGCCAGGAATAAACACTGGGGGGAAAAAAGCATCTTCAACAAATGATGCTGGTCAAACTGGATGGCTGCACCAGGCAAATATGTCTAGACTCATTATCCTGCATAAAAGTCAACTCCAAATAGAACAAAGACCTCAACCAAAGACTAACTATACTCAAAGACCTCAACATAAAGGCAACTACACTGACACTGATAGAAGAGAAACTGGGGAATAATCTTGAATTCAATGGTACAAGGAAAGTATTTCTAAACAGAACATGTTTAGCACAGGCCTCTAGATCAACAATTAATACATAAGACCTCATAAAACTGAAAGGCTCCATTGTGGTAAAGAACAACATTATTCAGACAAAGTAGGAGCATATGTAGTGAGAAAAATTTTGATCAACTGTACTTCTGATAGAAGAATAATATCTAAAATGTTTAACGAACTAAAAATACTGGACATTAAAAAATACCCAATTTAAAAATGGGTCTAAGATCTCAACAGAATTCTCAAGAGAGGAAACTCAAATGGCTGAGATGCTTAAAGGAACGTTCAATACCCTTAATTATTAGGGAACTATAAATCAAAACTAGTTCAAGAGTTCATCTCACATCAATCAGAATGAAAATGATCACTGAACTAAAAGAAGCTCACACAGGTGAAGGTGTGTAGCAAAGGGAAAACTCATCCACTGCTACTGTGGGTGCAAACTTAATACAGTATCACTATGGAAATCAGTGCGGTGTTGCATCAGAAAGATGGGAAATCATCTACCTCAAAATTCAGTTGTACCACTCTAGGGCATACACCCAAAAGACATCCTACTACAAAGACACTTGCTCAAACATGTTCATTTCTGTTCTATTCATAATAGCCAGAAATTGAAAACAATCTAGATGCCAATTAATGGTTTTTTAAAAAGTGGCAAATTTATGTAATGAGTAAATGTATTTTATTCAGCTATTTTAAAACAAAAAAACTAATGAAGCCATGAAATTTGTAGGTAAATGGATAGAACTAGAAAAAAAATCATTCTAAATGAGGAAACTATGTTCCAGAAACATGAACATGCTATGTATTCAATAGTATGTTGGTATCAGCTCTTCAGACATTTATAAGCAAGCTAGCAAGCTGTAATCCAAACAACAATATGGGTTCATTAGATAGTAGTGGAATTGTGGGGGTGTCAATCTCCCTCAGAAAGGGAAATAAGAGAGATAGTTGTGAATGAAGGGGAGACTGACATGGGGGGATCAAATGGAAAAAGGGAAGGACAGGAGTGGGATAGAAATATGGGGAGGGACAGCTAAAACTAAGGGCCATTTGCAGGGTCACATGGGAACCTAATGCAGTAGAAGCTTTGTATAATATCTACATATATGAAAACATCTAAATGAAATTGCCAAATAAAAGACAGAGCCCCAAACAGATATTTCTCATCACCAAATAAATCCTACAGATCTGAGAATAGTTTACATTTAATTGAGTTGTTAGCCAAAGCTTTCCTATGGTAATCCTCCCAAACTCAAGCTGTTGCTAAGGCAATTAGTAGCTTTCCACAAACTTATGGTAAGGTTCTACTGCTTCAGAGACCACCTACACAACTCATTGAACAGGGAGAATTCAATCTCTAGTGCTTACATAGAGCCATCACCCCTAGGGACTAGTGTTCATGGTGCTATTAGGTACTCTGCAGATACCACAGGAGAAGGATAAACACCATCCATCTTGGCTATATTTGATTGTCAACCTGACTCCATCAGTCATTAATTACATTAAAAAAATGGAGAGCACATCAGTGAGGATTTTTTTTTTTTTTTGCTTAATTTTAAGTATTTAAGATCCATTTCTATTCAGATCTTGAGGTGGAAAGACAAATACTTTTAATATTTTTTGAAGCAGTAAGACACATCTTTAATCTGAGACAAACCGTCTGCTAGAAGTCTATCTAAGGACATGAAAGAAAGATATTTCTCTTTGCCTGCTTGTTCTCACCTTGCTACCAAGTCCATTCCATCACTGGTGTGATCGAGTATTTCTTTAGGATTCAAGCATGTACTGAAGACTATCTGAGACACATACTACCTGCTAGTGCAATAGGTGCCCAAGGCTTGGGTAACGAACTAATATCTGATATGATATAAGGTCCACTCAATGAGATGGAACCCAATCAAATGCTGCTTGGGTGGTCAAGAACCTGAGACTTGATAGGTTTGCTGGGAAAACCAAATACTACTGTTTTCATAAAGCAATATTGCAATAAAATGACTTCTAATGGGACCCTGCTGTACTCATTGTCATATCTTGCTCAGCCATCATCAGAGAAGCTTCCTCCTGCAGCAGATGGGAACAAATACAGAGAGCCACAGCCAGACATCATGAAGAGAGTGAGAGATCTTGGAACACTCAGCTCTAAATTGATGTCTCCATCAAAGTCTTCCCATCGGGGCTCAAGGATCTCTTAGGAAGAGGAAGCAGAAAGAATATAAAAACTGGAGGGGTTGGAGGACATCAAGGCATCCCAGAAACAACAGGGCTGGTACACAGAAGAACTCTCAGAGATGGCAGCATGTAAGGGCCCTACAAGGGTCTGCACCAGATGGGGTCCTAGAACTAAAAGGAGAAGTGGGCACATGTACCCTACCTTTAACCCAGAAGCAATCCCTAATTGATAGCCACTTGAAAATGAAAAATTCGTTTTCTTTAAGGAAATCTCACTGGTGGAATAAAACTCTTAAAGGTAGGGTCCCATGCACACCAGTAGGTGGCCAATCCAAAATGAACTCAACAACTTCTTTGAAAGTTTGTAAGCTCACAATATTAAGTCAGTGAACTTTTTTCTACCTTACAGGTCCTGTGCATTTATATTGTGGCTTCTGGTTTTGTGTCTTCATGGGTTTTCTGAGTGTGTGGACATGTGTGCATCTGCTTCTGTATATATTTCCTGTGCTTTTGTTCTCTTGTTTGTTTTTTCATTTTATGCTTTATTTCATTTTATTTTATTATTTTTCTTTATCCTTCTTTATTATTATTCTTTAGATGCCTGGTTGTTTTCTAAAGAGAGATAAGGTATAGGTACAAATGGGAGGGGATGTGAGGAGGAACCCATAGGTATAGGGTAGGAGAAATTATAATCAGTATATATTATATTTAAAAATCAGATTTCTAATAAAATATGTTTCTTGTGAGTTTACATTAAAAACATCAGAGAAATATTATTAGATAAATAACCATAATGATGCATCTCACAATCTTGAAGAAATAAGAGCAAACCTAATCTAATTAAGCAGAGAGACGGAAATCATTAGGATGGGGTAGAAATAAAATAACTAGAGACTGAGTGAACAATTTAGCAATTTGGTGAAACAATGAGTTGATTCTTGAGAAACAAACAAGCAAAAAAGTCAAAGAAGATCAACAAACTCTGAGCCACGATAATGGAGATGTCTAAAAATCAATAAAATTGGTGATAGAATCAGTGATATCACAACAAAGTACAAAAAAGCCAGAAGATTAAAATTGTTTTGAAAACTTTTATTCTAAAATGTTGAAAACTATAGAGGAAACTGTAAAATTCCCAGACATATATGACCAAACAAAATTAAGTCTAGCAGATATTAACACTGTGAACAGATAATGATCAATAATATTGAAGTAGTTAATAGTTTCCCAACAAAGAATAGCCCTGGATTGATTGACTTTTGAATTCTCTCAGATCGTCACAGGAGAACTAATAGCAATGGTTCTCAAACTTTTCATTAAGTATAAAAGAAAATAGCTCTTCCAAAACAGTTTAATGAGCTAGCATCGACCTGATAACAAAGCCAGGTCAGGACATGGTAATGACTGAAAAAGAATGAAGAAGTAAACTGTGAACAAATTTTCTTTATAAATTTAAAATTTAAAATATAAAAATACAGAAATTCCTAGCAAAATCCTTTTCCAACCAGATTCAACAGCAAAGTCACCAGGTATCAGTCCATGATCACTTATCTTCCATTTCAGGGATACAAGATTGTTTTAATGTACACAAGTCAATAAGTGTAACATTGCACAGCAATAGATTCCAGGCCAGAGATCCTAGGATCAGGTCAAGAGATGAGAAAAGGCCTTTGCAAAATTCAACATGAGTTCATAATAAAATCACTAAAGAAACTAGACCTATCCTGATATGGAAGCATAATAAAAGTTCTATATGACCCCAGACTGTTACATAGCTCAGAAGTAAGGTGTTTGCTGACCCATGATGCAAGCTTGATTTGAGGCTAATCCTTGGGACTCCCATGAAGGTAAAAGAAGAGAAAGAATTCCATGAAGTTGCCCTCACATCTCCATTTGTACATGATACCATGTGTACATGCCACCCCCAAGATAATAAGTAAAATATTTATTTTTAAAAGCTAGATATAACCACTTAATCTATAGCTAACATCATCCCATGTGGATAAGAATTCCTAAAGCATATTTTCTAAACTTGGGATGATGATACGGGTATAGACTTTGAACGTACTCATTAAATCTGGTGTTTGAGGTCTTAGCTAGAGCACTAAGACAAATGGGAAAACAGGAAGAGAAAGCAATTCCATTTTCAGGCACTATGGCCTGTGTTGAGAAGGTCAGAAACACTCAATCCATTGCTTGACCTTCCTCTTGAAGTACCTAAGTAAAGATGTTTTTGTTTATTTGTGGAGGGTTTTTTTTTGTTGTTGTTGTTGAAAAAAATTTTAATGTGTTTTTGAGGAAAGGTCTCATGTAGCCTAGGCTAGCCTTCAACTTGCTATATATAGCTGAGGATGACATTGAATTCCTAATCTTCTTGCTTCTCCCTCTCAAGTGTTGAGATTACAGGCAAATGTCAGTAAGCCTAAGTGCTTACTTTAACAGCTCTTCATTTTCTGGCATAAAGGAGGTGACATCTGACTTCCATAAATATGTTATATAGATAACATAACAGAGCATCTCTGCCTCTTTGTACTGTGGGTAATTCATAAGCAACAAATTCGCTTTTCTCTGTTCTGGAGGCTAAGGAGCTGAATGCCAGTGGGTTAGGTGACTGGTGATGACTTTGTCCTTGCTCCCATGATGGCTCTTTGAATGCTTCATTGTCACATGGAAGAAGGTGGGAAAGGTCACTGTAGCACACTCTTTGATTTAGTCTGTTTGCTTCCTTTAGTCTATTTTCTAAGATGGGAATCCTTTCATGGGCCCAGCTCCTCATACTTCTCTTTTCTTCAGGCATTAACTTTCAACAAGCATTTATGAGAAGACACAAATGCTCAATAAGAGACATCAACTGTGATCCTGAATGCAAATTCCTGTCTAAATAAAAGGTCATTTTGCTATTTCAGTCCAGTGATTCGAGTTTTCCCTTTATTCATATGTTTATGCAGATAAGATAGTACCTGTAGGACTCTAAACCTAATTCTCATGTTGTCTACCTATTAAGGCTTAGGACAAGAAATAAAAATAAATCATCTGTAGCAACTCCCTAGAACTCTCCCATTCCCAATGTACACATGTATACCTATAAATTCTCTCTCTCTCTCTCTCTCTCTCTCTCTCTCTCTCTCTCTCTCTCTCTCTGTCTGTCTCTCTCTCTGTCTCTCTCTCTGTCTGTCTCTCTCTGTCTCTGTCTCTCTCTGTCTCTGTCTCTCTCTGTCTGTCTCTCTGTCTCTGTCTCTCTCTGTCTTTGTGTCTCTAACTCATATAAAATTGGCCACACCTTCTTTGGTATGTTCAGGAATTTGTGTCTATTGGACACCATGTCTCTGGCATGTAGAGCAATGTAAAACATGCGAGGACAAAGTATGCATTTATTTTCTTTAAGTAAACAGATGAACAAACTAGTTTATTAATATATGCAGCAAAAGTACAATTTGATTCTCTCAGGCACATAGATGTGCGCTGTATTTCTTTATAAGTTTGCTACATTTCTCTATTGGTGAATGAGAAAACCCAAGCTCCTTAGAGACAATTTAATTTGGTCCCTATCGCTGAGCCAGAAGGTTGCTGATGGAAGGATTCAACTTCACATTTGCTAATGTGCATTTTGCCTATGGTCATAATTGCTTGTTTCATACTTTCAAATTATTAAAAACATTTGTATCACATATTATATTTTTTATTTCTTATTCAAGCTAAGTCAAGTCCCGTTGATGTAAAATAACCTTCCTCTTGACAGAAAGATTCTTTCTTTGTTGACTAACCTTTCTCTAATGGACAAGTTCCAGAACATAAATCAGAGAGTATAGGACACATGGCTCAAGCAAGTTTCTGGTGGACTTGTGGGGCTAGGGCAGATCATTGAGTTTCTGGGCCTTCATTTTCTCTGCTCACTGTAGGAAATACTATCTTCCCATTTAGCATCACAAAATAGAGAGGATTATAGAAATGAAAGTGTTCTATGAAATGTATTGTGTTGCAAAATATTCTAAAAAAATATATCATCATGAATCACTAGAGAGAAGTGACCTGAATTCAAATGTGTATTGAATGGCTTTTATTGAATGTCTGTCTGTCTGTCTACATGTGTGTGTGTGTCTGTGTATGTGTGTATCTTTTTATACTCCATCTCTCTCCCCTCTCCCTCCTCCCTCCATACACATACATGTACATATATACATATATAGTACACATACAGAATCATATGTATACATTTATACATATGTGCACTCACTGTTTTCTATTTAAAAGATTGCTGTGGGATAATTTGTAGGGTCTTTTAAATTGAAGTTCTTTATTTCATTATTTCCAATCAAGGAAACCCAATGGACTGGTTCACCAGATGAGAAGAGAGGGCTTGTGACCATGTGGCCTGCTCATTTAAGCAGATGGAATAACACATTCGGTGCTAATTAAAATCTTCAAAAGGTCTTCAAAGGATAGCAGTAATACTATATATTTCCCTTACTTAAAACACTAGCAGATGAAGAACCCATATTTTTCTCCTTAATGAATATAGGATTTTCATCTGCTATCTTTATGAAAATGCAGGATGTAACACAGAAGAAGAAAAAAAAAATACTAAACCAGAATTGGAAGGGCTGTGTCATTCTTTCTTTCAGAGGAAGCCATTTTTTTTTTTTGTTTTTTGAGAGCCAGATGGCCACACATTCCATTTTTTTGTAATTACATCTCTAAGCCACTGGAAATGATTCGTCAGTCCTGATAAAACACAACCCTGTAGAATGCTGGGTCCTCCTATGTATGTGGAAATCGTATTGATAGACACAGTACTTAGTCTCAGGATCTATCCCTATGCTAGAGAGGATGGAAGCTTAGGACTGCATCTCAGTCTCCCATAGTGCACTTGTTGGGAGAAGCTGGGATGTGGGTGTGGGCATCATGAGGGAGGAACATATCTTCACACACACAAGTATACGGGCCACTGCATCTTTGAAATAAAAATTATGAGATTGATGAGTACTTTTTATACTTGTTATCATGACTGGTAGCATACAAGCTTGCTTTTTCCTGGCCCTGCTGAAGATATTTGAGATACATCTACCATCTTTTAGTAAGTAAAAGCTCTATGACAGGTATCTGGAGTGGAATTGTTGCCTTTAATTATAATTAACATTACATAGGCTTTTAACAAGAATGGCATACATCTGATATACTTTACCAAACACTTATTGTTTACTCAATAACCATTCCATCTTTTATTAATAGAAGGTCACTTTGTAAGAGTAATAGTGTTCTTAGCTAAATAATATTTCCTATCCTCTTCTGAAATCAAGCAAGAATATGGATATAATTGTAGACAAAAGAATGTTACCCAAGAGTGAAGGATAAGCCTTTTCTGTTTGATATAAGCTCTACACCCTCCAAACCTCTTTTCTGATATACATAGGGAACAGTTGGAGATTCAGAAACAATCTGCCATCCATCTTCAGAACATCATGGAAAGGTCAGTGGGTCAGAGAGTCCTGTCCCTGTCCCCTTACCTATTCTAACATCCATGAGACCCAGTACTCATGCCAGCAACAAATTTTAACCTTACCTCCTAACTCCTTATTGATTACCATAGTAGGGTATGTAAATTTAAATGTGTCCCTGAGTTAACTAATTTCTAACTCAACAAAAAGTAAATATTACACAGTTGACAAGTGCTATACCCCATAATGCTTTTGTAGTCTTTAACAGTGTGGTATGTTATTATAGAAGTGCAGAAAGGGTGACCTAAACAATGAACATTTATGTCTCATAGTCTACAGCAGTGGCTCTCAACCACTTGGTTGTGACCACTTTGAGGTCAGAGTACTGTTGCACATGAGTCACATACCAAATATTCTATACATCAGATACTTATATTATGATTTATAACTAGCAAATTTACAGTCATGAAGAAGCAACAGAAATAATTTTATGATTGGGGATCACCACAACATGAAGATCTGTATTAAGAGACCACAGCATTAGGAAGGTTGAGAACCACTGGTCCAGGGGTTAGGGAGTCAGTGTGGTAGGAGTCTTCCTAGTTAGATGCTTTACTTCTAAATATTCTCTTATATGGTAGAAGACAGGAGAGGGAGAGAGGTTTCTATATCTTGTTTTATAACACAGTTAAATCTATGATGAGGTCTTTTCCTCTATGACTTAATTCCCTTTCTAACATTTTGCTCCAGGTGCTACCACACTGGGGAGAAAAAGCTGTTGAACCATTCAATACATAAGTTTTTTGAAGCTATAAACATGTATCCCATAGCAGTCATATTTTTGATATGTAACCATGCTAAGATGTAGCCTGGCCATGTTTATGAAAGGTGCCTGAGACAGTGTCTCACACAACTTCTGTTATTTCCCTTATCAGTTGGCCATCAATTATCCATCTGTTTATTTAGTTATCTATCTACCCACCTCCTAAAGAAACGTCCAATCTCTACTCACTGAGTAGTGAAAGGAATCTGAACCATTCTTGAAGATCCCGTATTGCTCAACTATCCAAGGTCATCCTTCCCACCTGTCCCCCAGACTCCCCCCAAAAAACTCACCTGGAGATAGACTTTATCTTTTTCAATAATGGAACATTCAACTAGAGTTCCTCAAATGGCAAACAAATTGAATCATACTTAATGAGTAAGCCCTTTGAAATGCCTACACTTAAGCTAAATGACCTTTGGGAGGATGTAAACAAAGGCAGGGGTCAAATGATACTCACAAATGTTTTCTAAGAGCATCCAAGAACTTGCTGTTTTATGGTGTCTCTGCCAGTTTGGTGACATTTATCCCACCTATCCAACCCATGTATGTTGTGGGTATGTTTACTTCCATAGGGTATACAATAAAAATGGAAATAGGAGAAAAGAAAATCATAACATGAAGCCAAAGTGAATCAGACTTGGGGAAAAAGTGGGATACATGGGGAAAGGTGGCCTCTGCATGTGGAAGTCAGAGAGTGCCATTAGCTAAAACAGGCATTAGGAATGACTTCATAAGAAGTTCACTTAGGTTGAGTTTATAGGAAAGAATCTATGTCAGTGGACTTTAGGACCTGAGGTCCAGATGACCTGATGACCTAGAGCATCCATGTTAGGCTGCTGGAGAAGGACTACAGTCATCTTAGCCTGACTCCATGGAGAATGTGCTAGGCAGAATGTCTGCTTTCCTCACACCAAGCCATGATCGCTCAAGGGCAGAAAAGCACAGAGAGGTAAAAATAAACTGTTCGTGTCTAGTAGTATCAAGCAAGAACTTGCAATATGCTGACTTGTCAGCCCGACACTATACACAAGTAGTTCTTCACACTTTCAAATGATCTGGCTGAGCATGATGTCGCTCAGGCACAGTCACGAGGGCGTTCAGCAGACACTGCTATATTCTCAGGCCCTCTGGCCAGGAAAAAGGAAAGGCCCATGGCCAACAGTGATCCCCCTGAGTAGAGGACCCTTGACTGTAACTGTTAGGATTATTATTTTTTTTCTTTTTGTATGGGAGATTCTAAGATGAAATGAGACTTTCAGCCTAAACCGAGTGAAGCAAGAGATGCTCGGTGGATTAAGAGGAATGAGAAATGGGAGAAGGCAACAGAGCCCTGTGCTGGTTGGAGGCTAAACTCTCTGGACAAGGCCGGAGGCTCACACTGACAATTCCTTGATCTTGTGGTGTTTACTTGAGCAACTCAGCTGTCTCCAGTGACAGACACAGAGAGGCTCTCTAGTTCTGCCATCTTTGCTTAGATGTTGCCTTATGGAGAAATGTACCTGGATTTAACCCTTAAAAGTTCCTTATATGTTGATTCTGCTACATTAAGTGGCAAAAGGCATCATCTTCTCAGAAGTGTTAATGACCTTTTCTTTCTAAGTTAGAAACTCCCAGAATGGGCTCTCCAGTCTGACTTGTTTAACCAAGTAGATAATTATGAGGAAAGAGATAATGTGCTCTTTTGCCTTCACTTCCTCTTGGCTGACATTGAGACTTGTCAGGTCTGCTTCTCACCCCCACACCACCCCCTATCATGGCTCAAGCTGCTGAGGAAGTGACTTGCAGGAGTGGCCTTTGTTCCATCTGCATCTGTGGTTCTCAACCTCCCTAATATAGCTCTCCCTTTAATATAGTTCTTCATGTTGTTGTGATCCCCAACTATAACATTGTCTCAATGCTACTTCATAGCTGTGATCTTGCTACTGCTATGGATTGTAACGTAAATATCTTATATGAAGGATACCTGATATGTGACTCCAACGCAGTCATCACCCACAGATTGAGAACCACAGTTCTGCACCCTACTTCCACACTGAAGGTCTTTGCTACTGTGGCAGATGCTACACAGTGATTCTCTCCAGAAGTTTCCCAGGAAGCATCTTTAATTTTAGAAATGGAACACCTTACTGTTTCTCTGCTGTGCAGTCTTTCCTTCCAGGGCTAACAGCCCCTGACATTTAGCATCCTCACATCTCAGAGTAAAGCATGTGGCTATGTGTCACACTGGTCTTCTGAAGGAAGGTCAGATTCTGCTTCCCGGGAATGTTAGGGATATTTGGTGGTTTTCCATATATATATGTGCAACTTGTGAAGATTATTTTGATCTTTGGCTCCATAACATGGTGTGCACCTGGAGATCCGAGAACAACTTGCCAGAGTTTGCTCTTTCTTTTCATCATGTGGGTTTTGCAGATTGAATTCAGGTCATTCAGCTTGATAGTAAGTGCCTACACCCACTGAGCCATCTCATTGGACCAAACATTTAACCATAAGATAAACTCACACTACCACTAAGGAATTGCCTACGGTTGTTTAATCTCTTGAAACAGTGTCCCTGTGAGGTCTGAGTATGGCAATGATGTTGGTATACTTTCGGCCCATTCTCTATTATTCAGCAACAGGACAGGCTGTTATTTCTATCTATGTGTGATATGAGCCATGAAAAGTCACCCTGGCAAAGACCTTCCTTGTGCCTGCTATGAGAGCTACAGAAAACCTGGGTTCTGCTACATAATAACCACATGACTTTAGTAACAACAACAATGTAGCAACACCACTGGGGCAATAAGCATCCCCAAATGCTACCATATACCCTCAAGAACTGTTAGAGGTACATGTTAACCTAGTAAATCCTCACAGCATCCCCAGGAAGCCTATATTAAGTACTGTCTGATGCATTATACAGGAAAAAGGTTATGAGGGACAAAGAAGGTCAGAAAATCTAACATCACAAAGACAGTGAATTGGGTAATTGTTAGTCTCTGAATATTTGATCCCTTTCCTATAAAATGGGAATCATGTTACTTACATTGCAGAATTGCTTTGATGAAAATAAGAACAAAGGTAATGAATGGAGGGCTGGGGAACATCCTTGTGTGAACCCAGGGTCCTCATTTTACTTAGCAGTTGCTAACCTACCAAACTCACAAGCCAATTAAGAGACAGGAAAGAAGCACAAAAGCAATCAGAATAATCCAATCAAAACAAGCAATGAAACCACCTTCGGGTCCATTATCCTCATGGCACCCCTGGGAGCATTTCTAAGTGAGAGTCTATTTACTCCAAGGATCCTTGGTTGCAAGGAGCTTCCTTAGAAGACTTTCCAACTCAGGATGATTAGAAATGCAAATTGGGAGGGGAAGAGACTGAGAAGAATTTGCACACCCTGTCCAGCTGCGTTTTGACAGCTGATGGGCTAGCTGCAGTAGGGGAAATGGAAACCTAGTAACAACTATGCAGACCTTTGGCTTTGTGTTCTCTAAACAAGGGGAATCCTAAGTAATGATTTCTGACTTTCTGGGAAGCCTTTCTGATACCACTTCACTCATTTTGGCAGAGTCCTGTCCTGTAAACACCATTCATCCTTGTTCACAACTCAAGCGTAGCCCCTGTTGTCCAGGACTACCGTGATTGGTCCCTGTCCTCATCCTAATTTGACTGAAAGCTCTTAAGACAGGCATTATACTTATCATGTATCTCTGGGTCCCTCATTTAATGGATGTTCTTAGCATTGTCTAATAAATGGCCATCGATTAACGTAAGAGAGATGGGAATTTCAATCATGTTTTCATGATGTAACAATGTGTGAAATATTTGGAAAGACTTTCAATTCAAACCCGTGGAATTTTTCGGAGAGTGTCACTATCAGGAAAGTTCATGTCAGGATAGAGAACATCAGTCAAAAGTTTTGATTATAAAATAGACATTGTCTTTCCTACAGTAGCCTTCTCTGAAAGAAGAATGCCAGAGGTGGGAGAAAGCTTTAAAAAGAGCCAGGGATCTTTCTCTGGTGACAGAGAAAGAAGGTACTGATAATGACTACTGGGTAAAGCCACATTTACAACACTGAGGCTTCTTTCTGCCCATTTCCTTTATAAGAAGAGGTGTTTTTAGATGAAATATGGGAGATCTGTGTTAATTTGGAAAGTGGAATCAATGTAACCATTTGAAAGACTGGATACAGGCAGGATAATGAAAGGAGATGGTGATCAGATAGATCATAGCCATCTTTTATTTTTCATTAATTAATTTATTTATTCACTCAATGCCATGATTGTAGCATATCCCCAACCCTGACACACTGTTATTTGTCAGGATCATGACCATCTTTGATTCAAGGAGTGGTGATGTCACAAAAAGAGAGAGAGAGAAAGCTTCTGGTGGTAAAGGTCACACAGATTCTGGGATAAGGAATCAGGACAAAGCTTCTTTATAGCACTGAGGTCATGGAGGAAAGACAGAGAAGTGAAAAATGAGAAGATACAGAGTGGCTAGGGACAGAGTGCAAGGATTTGCTCATGATTTGTAAGTTTAGATATGGGGCTGACACAGGCAGACTGCCTCTTGAGACTGGTCCTCACAGGGGAGCCATTTTCCAGTGTACAATCAGAGCTGAAACAAAACCTCTGAGCTGAAATCCCCTGATGATGCTCTTCAGAAGCAGGGTGTGACAGTGCTCTAGAATCTCCAGGAAGATGGAGGAGAAAAGGCTAAATTGAAGGCCCCAATAATGTAAGGGGACCACCTGTATATCAAATGATAATCTATAATTCAAAGCTTGGTACTAAAGAATGTCTCAATATCATACAAGCCCCAGAAAAGGGAGAGTAATTCAGCCTTGCAGTTCAAGGGGATCTGAGGACATGGACTGAGCTTCTCATTTCCAAATACACACATGCACACACACACACACACACACACACACACACACACACACACACACACACACATTTTGTTATATAATGGTCAATCTTATCCTAAAACACCCAAATGGTACCGAGAGCTTCTGGCTGTGCTGTAAACATATTGAAATGGTAGGAACGCTTTTGACTTGTTTTTAACCTTGAAGACACTCTGAGCCTAAGCTTGACAGATCACTCTGTGTCAGTTACAGTGTAATGAAATGAATGGAAGTGTTCTAGAGAAGAGGAAAACTGCAGAGCTGTGCCTTCCTGTAGGGTTCTGGCTCTTCCTCTGATGGCTTAGTGACAGTACCCATCAGGATAAAAGGTCAATTTTATTGATAACACCCTCACGGCAGAGTCACATAGGAGAGTATGCCCACCACTTGTGTTTTGCAAATTTCCGTAATCATGAATTTCATTGTCTGTTCATCACGATGCCCTAGAGGGATAACAGGGAGAATTTAAAGCAGCCGAGTATCCCTAGCTTAGCCCATTTTCTCCTCTTTTATGAATTTGTTTCCAGCTACTGGAATGTTCATTCACATTTCATATCCTTGACAGACTATATTTAGGCTCTAAGTTTTATAGTTTTTAGAGGCATAATAAGTTTTACATGCAAAATGAAAGCTGTGAGATCTTTTTTTTTTTTTTCTCCCTGGGCAAAGGGATGCACTTGGCACCTGGAGCAATTTTGCAACGTGTATGAGGAATCAGGATCAATCAGTTTTACTGCAGAAGAGAGGCTTATGCAGGCTAGAGATTGTGCCGCAAATAACGTCGGAGAGGTCAATTGAATGTAGCATCTTGCCTTTATGAGACAATCTGAAATAAATGAGATCCAGACCAAATTACCGTGCCCCTCACCCTCACTGACAACTTGGAAACCTGTCACATGACCCAAGTGTGTGTGTGGAATACAATAAATAATATAAGAACAGCACACCAGTCAGATGTGCATTTGGTTAATTCAGTGTTAGTGATCTTAGACTCTCCAGCTAAACAAAACATAGCACAGTCTCAAAACCCAAAGTTTATCTTCTCACTGTTCTGAGGAGTGAAGTATGAAATAGGTGTAAATGTCATTAGTGTCTGGAGAGGCCCATACTGGCTTGTAGCCAGCTACTTCCTTCAGTGTGTTCCCAGGGGAGAAAGAGGGCCATTTCTCTGAGAAGACTAGACTGATTCCCTGACAGGCTTCAAATTGACAGTTAAAAAGACTAGGTCTAAATCTCTATTTCTTAGAACTGGATAAGTCTAGGCATGTTCAGGCCTCAAAAGTTGCCCTGCCACCTGGCCTGGACAATGGGTCAGTAACAGTTTCCTCAGCAAGTTTGCAGCTCCCACATCCTGGTAATGGAATGTTCATAAAGATGGACCCAACAAATTAACATAGAGGCCACTTACCCGGAAATTCCCTAATGTACTTTAAATCAGGTCTATAAGTTCATTTGGATGTCTCTCTATTCTGGCAATGGGAGACCTCAACATGCTAGACTTCTACAGAATAAAACACTCTTTACATTTACATACTATTTGAGTCCTGGGGTGTCATTCTTTGGGGAATCATGGACCCTTACACTCTATACTACATCTTCTAGAGACACCAATGTCATTAGGTGTCATCTTTATGATCTTATTTAGCTTCCCAAGACCAGGAATCTTGGTTGCCATGGCAGAAGTGAAATCTCAGCTCTTGGATTTGCAGGGGGTACTTTCAGTTCATAGCAAATTGGTGGTAGGCGTGGTCTCCAGTTACTCAACATGGTATAGCCTCTCAGTGCAAGAATTCTTGATAGTACCTACATTGTACTCTAATGTTCCTGCTGGTTGCAAAACTTTCAGCAAACACCAAAAAGAAGTGCCAATTTAGCATTATAAAGAACCCCTGGGACACAGTCTAAAAGCCAACATTCTGGCATTTGGTCAGGAACAAGAATGTTTCACTTAGTTCCAATAAATACGAAATCTTTCTTCCTATGTCAGGCATATTCAGTAGCACACAAAGGTTCCCCTAAAATGAGTTAATAAGAAATTGACTAGAGCCACTGGCAACCATCTCACAGGTGAATTTTTTATGGACTTTACTAAGATGCACTTAATATTTATTTATAATTTTTTCCCCTAACATAGACTTGTTCTACACTATTTTTTTCTTACTCATATATGAATCCTGCGTGATATTTTATACATCCAAAGCTTAAGGTCTCTTACACATCCACTTGAATCTAATAACATACCCATGTGGGAAAAAACTCCCAGGGGGAGGAGGAGGGGACAAAGTTGCAAGGGCTGGCGGTGGAGTCCCGGGTTGGGCTTCCCACACCCATACAGCTGCCGAGGGCAGGCTGGCGGCTGTGTTGGGAAGGTTCAGGGTTCCAAAGGCTGGGAACCTGGTGGCAAGCCCAGGAGACACATAGAGTCCAGGAGTTTCCCAAAGCTTTTATTGTTCATGGCATGGTGGTGAATGGGTGTAGATGGGTCATGCTCCCCCCCCACCCCCAAAAGCAGGGGAGCCTGGCTTTTATAGGGAGGGGAAGAGGGGAGGGAATAACTTAATTAGCCTTTAGATAACTCATTAATATTTTAATCTCTGGAGGTGGAGACCTGTTAATCATGTCCTGACCTGTGCCCTACATGACTGAAAGGTGCAGGTTGAATGGAGATTAGACCTCGTGTCAGGAGCCTGGGTTCTGGGGGTGTGGCCGAACACCCACAACCCTTCAACAGCCCGACATACACACATCTATTTTTTCGTTATTCTTTGCTTTATTTTTGAGGTGGGGTATCACTATGTAGCTGAGGCCAGTACCAGAGTCATAATGCTTCTGCTTCAGTGTTTTGAGTGTTTAATTTATAAGCCTAGGCCATCATTACTATTAACTACGGTCATTCTTAAACCCCACATTCATCTCAGGTACCATTTATTCTCTGTAAAAAAAAAATTGTGGGTAACTGTATGTGCTGTGTTTCATCCAGTGATAGTAATTAATACATCATCTATACATGATCCTCTGAGTATCCAGAGGTGCCCCAGGAATGAGAATTATATGGCCTCTTCGGTGCTCATTAGGTTGATTAATTTGATTCTTAAAAACAAAACAAAAAAAGCAAAACAACAACAACAACAAAAACAAAAACAGAATTAGGATTTCATATTTGTTGCAGTGTCTTTTCATCTAGCTTAGTAGAGAGGACATAATTTATGAATTTTATCAACCTAGTTTTCCATTTCAGAGTATCTTATATTGTTTATGTGCTTGTTCTTGTTTTAATACTAATTTCAAGAGATTTTTTTTTATAATTATACAACAATTATACAACGAAGATAACAAAATGGCAGGAGGCAGACAACACATACATGGTATTTTACTCAGTAGGGAAACGGTAAATGAAAGCAAGGTATTCTATGTAAAAAGAATAAGAAAGTAAAAGAAATAAACAAACAAAATGCTAAGGTACTTGAGAAGGGAAGAATGTCCCCATCCAGAGCACTCAGCAGTTTCCCCATCACCCAGCAGCAGTCATAACAAACATGCTAAACTCCAGAGGACGGGGATCACCCAGTCAATGCTGCATTCAGCACCAAACTGACAGTTTCAGTACGGGACTACATCAAATTGACCACCATTGAGTAGAGTGTTTGGCTTTGCTTATTATTTGTTTAATTTATAAATTTGTCTTGGGTTTTTACCTATATAAGAGACATTAGCACACAGAGTACATTTGGTTTAGCTTACATATTTGAATTAAGTATTTAACTGCTTAAAACATAAATTGTCAGTGCATCCCACAGGTTTTGAAAAGGTGCATCAGCATAGAACTAATATGTGTGTTACATTCCTTTTATTGTAGTGGTTGCTCCTGTCTTTTGATATTTAATCATTTTTCATCTGTTATTGTCTTATTGTTACAAATAAAATACAAATGGAGAAGAGGATTGAGTTTTCAGACTGTTTACATATTCATTAGCATCTAGTTCAGTAAAGAAGACATAATTTGTGGATTCAACCAACCATTCTGGAATATGAATAATTTCTCATCTTGGAATATTTTCTAATTGATTCTTAATTAATTTATCAAAGACGTACCTTTTTTTAAAAAATACATATTTACTGTTACCACGAGGGTCAGGCACACATGCCACGAATGCATGTAGGGAGGTCAGAACACAACTTTGTGGTTGTTCTTCTCACTCCATCTTTACATGGAATCTGAATCAGGTATTGAATCAGGTCACCAGGCTTGTGTGGCAGATTCCTTTACTTGCTGGGAGCCAAACCCAGGAAATTACCTGCTGTTCTGGGAAACCTAGTCAATACAAGATTAAGAAAGGAGAGTCTCAGGTCCCAGGAACTTAAAGAATGTCTGGCATTTCCTGGGAGCCAGTTAGGACAGTGGGATAATTTAGGGCAATAAGGATATGACAGTGGGATGGTCTTGGTGGGATAGCCCTAAGCAATGACCCTCCCCCAAACTTTTGGGTTTGCTGTGTCTTTATAACCTATCCCTGAAATTAAAGTTTCAGAACTTGATCAGAACCTCAGACTAGCTCTCACTCTTTGTATCTCTTGTCCCTTCATTCTTTCACCCTCTTCCCTAGGGTCTCATTGAATCCCCACGGGCCGGGATACTGAGCCTTTTCACCAGCCTTAAAGGAGATCTTTAAAAAGAGGTCTGCTTGGTCAGACACTTCTGGTGTCTATCAAGATTCCAGGTAAGTAATGGCTCCTCCTCATTGAATGTACACTGGTATCAGGCACTGTTCTCTGCATTTTGTGTAGATCATCTCACCTTAACAGTCTCCCCCTACGGGAGTACTGTCATATGATTATCTCTACTTACTAATGAAGAAATAATGGCAGAGAGCTGTCTTCCCCAAAGGTCAAAATTTAGTAAGTAGTAGAAGCAGGTTTCTAACCAAGGTATCCCAAACATGTAGTCCATCCCTATGTTACCTTTCCATTCACATTTGCAGAGGGAACCAAATATTTAAATACTGTCTATGATCCTAGCAAAATAATAACAGACAAAATGAGCATAAAATATTTACTGTGAATAATTTATTCATTTAAGAAATCTGAAGTTCGGTGTTCAGCATCTTTAGTCATCATATGTGCATGGATAAGGATGAAATGCAAATCAAAACTACTTTGAGATTCCATCTTACAGCTATCACAGTGGCTAAGATCAATAGCACTAGTAACAGTTCATGCTGACAAGGATGTGTGGCAAGGAGAACACTCCTCCAATTGCTGGTCATAGTGCAAACTTTTACAGCCACTATGGAATTCAATATGGTGGTTCCTCAGAACACTGGGAATTGGTCTACCTCAACATTTAGCCATACCACTCTTAGACACATACCTGAAAAATGCTTCACTCTACCACGAGAACATTTGCTCAACCATGATCATTGCTGCTCTATCCATAATAGCCAGAAACTAAAAACAACCTAAATGTCCCGCAATGGTTGAATGGATCAAGAAAATGTGGTACATTTACACAATAAAGTATATTATAACTTAACTTTAAAAAAGGGGGGGCATCAAGAAATTTGCAGACAAATGAATGGACCTAGAAAAAAAATCATTCTAAGTGAGGTAACTAAGACCTAGAAAGATAAATATGATACACAATAGTTTATATGTAGATATTACACATTAAATAATAACCAAGCTAAAATCTGTAGTCCCAGAGAGGTCAGTTATAGTGGAAGAGACTAGGGGGTACACATGGACATACCTGGGAGGGGGAAACTGATTTTGGGATGAACTAGGGAAAGGGGGTGATTGAATGGAGAATTAGGTGGCCGGGGAAGATAGGGTTGATGGAATCAATGCAGGAAGAGACAGGTAGAATTGAGAGACACTTGAGGGGTGGTATGAAAACCTAGTGCAGTGAAACCTTCTAAAATATACAAAGGTGATTCTAATGAAATTTTCTAACAGGCTATCTCTTATCACCAAATGAAGCTTCTATCCTGATAGTGGGTTACATTCAAGTGAGACTTTTTTTTTTTCTAATTTTTTGATTGGATATTTTATTTATATTTCAGATGTTATCCCCTTACCTCATTCCCCCTCCCCCCCCACTCAGGAACCCCCTATCCCATCCCCCCTCCTCCTGCTTCTATGAGGATGTACCCCTACCCAGCTCCCACTCTCATCTCCCCATCCTTGAATTCCCCCACACTCAACATCCAGCCTTCATGGGACTAAGGATCTCCTCTCCCACCTATGGCCAACAAGGCCATCCTCTCCTACATATACAGTAGGAGCCATGAGTCCTTCCCTACATGCTCCCAGGCTGCTGGTTTAGACCTTGGGAGCTCTGGTTGGTTGGTATTGTTGCTCTCCTCATGGGGCTGCAAACCCTTTCAGCTCTTTCAGTCTTTTCTCTAACTCCTCCATTGGGAACCCCTTGATCAGTTCAATGGTTAGTGTAATTCTTACAGGTCTGCCTTTATATGTTACTCTAACTTTTTCCCTTACTGCTTTTAGTATTTTTTTCTTTGTTTTGTGCATTTGATGTTTTGATTATTATGTGAGAGGAGGAATTTTTTTCTGGTCTTGTCTATTTGAAGTTTTGTAGGCTTCTTGTATGTTCATGGGCACCTCTTGCTTTAGGTTAGGGAAGCTTTCTTCTATAATTTTGTTGAAGATATTTACTGGCCCTTTAAGTTGGGAATCTTCACTCTCATCTATACCTAGTATCCTTAGGTTTGGCCTTCTCATTGTGTCCTGGATTTTCTGGATATTTTGGGTTAGGGGCTTTTTGCATTTTACATTTTCTTTGACAGTTGTGTCAATGTTTTACATGGTATTTTCTGCACATGAGATTCTCTCTTTTATCTCTTGTATTCTGTTGGTGGTGCTTGTGTCTATGACTCCTGATCTCTTTCCTAGGTTTTTTATCTTCAGGGTAGTCTACCTTTGAGATTTCTTTATTGTTTTTACTTTCATTTTTAGATCTTGGATGGTTTTGTTTAATTCCTTCACCTATTTGGTTGTGTTTTCTTGCATTTCTTTAAGGGATTTTTGTGTTTCCTCTTTAAGGGCTTCTACCTGTTTTCCTGTGTTCTCCTGTACTTCCTTAAGGGAGTTGTTTATGTCCTTTTTAAAGTCCTTTATCATCCTCATGAGAAGTGATTTTAATTCTGAATTCTGCTTTTCCAGTGTGATGGGGTGTTCAGGGCTTGCTATGGTGGGAGAACTGGGTTCTGATGATGTCAAGTAACTTTGGTTTCTGTTGCTTATGTTCTTATGCTTGCCTTTAGCCAACTGGTTAACTCTAGTGCTACCTGCACTCACTGTCTCTGACTGGAGCCTGTCTTTCCAGTTATCTTGCTTGTGTCAGAACTCCTCAGAGTCTAGATTTCTCTGTGATCCTGGGCTCCTGGGTAGAAGAAATCCTGGGACTCAGGCTTCCTCTAGGATCCTGAAATCCTGCTGCTCTAAGATGGTTCAGGATATGGTGTCTTCACAGAAGCAGACCAGCTAGGTATCTGTCCCAGGCAAAAAAAAAAAAAAAAAATACAAGGGGTAGAAGGGGAGTGGTATTCCAGAGGGGCAGGGTTTGGGTAGTTGATGGGTCCAGAGTGCCCCAGGCTCTCATTTGCAGTTCTGGGAAGTAGGGTTGTGGGGGAGGGTTCTTCCTGTTGCTCTAGGAAGGTTCAGGATCTGGTGTCTTCACAGGAGCAGACCAGCCAGGTGTCTGCCCCAGCCAAAAGGACCAAGCGAGGGGTGGAAGGGGCTCAATTGAGATGTTGGCCAAATGGTTCTCATGAAAATCCTCGAACAACCAAGGCTGTTGCCAAGACAACAGGTTGCTTCCACCACCTGACAGTGATGCCACAGTGCTGCAGACAACATACATACAATTTATTGAATATGGAGATGTCAAGCCGGTGACTCCATAAAACCTTCACCCTTATGTTCTATTGTCTGTGTTATGGGAAGGTACTCAGCAGCCTACCAAAAGAGAAACATAAATACCAACCCAGCATCAAAACCTCTGATCTCCAATTTGTCCTGCCTGAAAAACATGCTACAGCAATGGTGGTGCAAAACTTGACGAAATAAACAACCAATGTCTGATTTGCCTTAAGGCCGACTCCATGAAATTGAACCAGTACCCAACACTGCTTGGTTGAGGAAGAACAAGAGACTTGACAGCCCAGAAATACAGACATGATTGTGGGAATGCAGGAGGGTGGAAATTAAAAATAAATGACTACTAATAATTTTCTGTTATTTTGGTAGATCAGTGTTGTGTTCAGCCATCATTAGAGAAGCTTCCTTGTGAAGCAATTGGAAACTAAGATAAGAGACCCACAGCCAGATGCTATGGGGAGGGGTGTGGGGAGGGGAACCTTGGAATACACAGGTTTATCCATCATTAGATGTCTCCCTCCTTTAGGAGCTCAGGAACCCCAGGGAAGGAGAGGTGGAAAGAGCCAGGGGGGATGAGGACAAGAAGAGAATGAGACCCTCTAAATCAGCTGAGCAAAGCTCACATAAACTCCCAGCGACAGAAGCAGCATGCACAGGGCTGAAATGGGTCTGCACCAAGTCCTCTGTGTATATATTATGGTTTCCAGTTTAGTATTTTTATGGGACTCCTAAGTGTGTAAATGAGTGAGTTTCTGATTCTTGTCCCTTCTCTTGGGCTCTTTCTCCACCTTTGATGTGACCGTTTTTTGTCTTCCCTCATTATATTTCATTTTGTTATGTTTTATTGTTATTTCTTAGAAACCTAATTTTTTTTCCTAATGAGAGTCAGAGAGGGATTGCGTCTGGATGGGAGGGGAACCAGAACACAACTGGGAGGGGGAAGAATAGGGGGAGGGGAAACTATATCCAGGATATATTGCACAAGGAAAGAAACCATTTTTTTTTTAATAAAAGGGGAAAAAGAAATTTGAAACTTGAAAAGCTCACAGCTTGTTTTCATAGCTAGCTTTAGTCACCAACTTGGCACAATGAAAGCCACGCAAAAGTCGCCACTCATTAGTGCACCTGAGACTCTTCATCACCTAACTGTAGTGTCATCAGAAAAATGCACAATAGAGAAATGTCCAGATTCACCCTTCAAGAAGGTGTCTGGCTACCACACTATATATTGAACACTTGCCATTCGATGTCTAGTAAAAAATGTAAGTAACAAGGTGTCCCAGTTGGGTGGCTGTTGCAAAGATAAACAAACATCATGAACAAAAACAACTTGGGAAGGAAAGGGTTTATTTCATCTTACATCTTCCAGGTTACAGCATCACTAAGAGGAGTCAGGACAAGATCTCAAGGCAGGAACACAGTATCAGGACTGAAGAAGAGACCATGAAAAAAATGTTTCTGACTGGCTTGTTTCCCTGCTTCTGATCAGTTCCTTATTTTTAGACAACTACAGACACATGCTTAGGGGGCGTCCTATGCAGAACAGCGACCACCCTACTTCATCAATTAACAAGTAAAAAAAAATGCCGTTCAGACTTCCTCACAGAACAATATGGTGGAGGTGATCTATCCTGGAGGGAACTCTTCTCAGGTTTCACGTTGACAACTAAAGTTAACTCTGACACAAGTTGCAACCTTTATAAACTTCAGAACTTTAAAAAAATGGACAAACTATTGACAGGTAAATATTCTTATTGTCATGTGGCGTGTTATAATTTTATTTTGGCTGGAAGATAAGAAGCATTTAAATATTTGTTTGAGTGAAATTTCTTTATCTATCATCCTTCAGAATAGCTACCTACCCCATTAGTCAGGCTATTTTCCATATCTAATAGTCACTGGATTTTCAGTCAATTAGTTTTTTTTTTTTTTTAAACCATTTAAAAAAATCCATTAATTCTCAGGCTACATGAGGATATCTGATAAGATGGGCTATGGGACTTTCTCAGACTCACCAGTGATATAAATGACACAGAGACGTATTAATATTTTAAAGTTTAGGCCTTAGCTTGAGCTACCTCCCATTTACTCTGTCCCGACTAGTCCTACCACTGCGACCTGCCACATGACCAGGTGTACCTCGCTGCTCAGCTCTGGTCCATCTGTCTGTTCCTATGCCTGCTGGCAAACCTCTGACCTCTGATTTCTTCTTCCAGAGTCCCTTTCTCTCTCTGCCTTGAAGCTCAGCCTCCACTTTCTGCCCAGCTATTGGCTGTCAGATCTTTGTTACAGCCAATCAGATACAATGCTAGATTGCCTTAGGCAGGTGACAAAGGAACAAAGTTACAAAATTCGAGACCAATGATGGACAATAGACCGAGATCCCCACAACATATAGCTCTCTGCAGGTACAGAACAATGGTATTGAGAGCTTATTATTTTAATAAATTTAGAGTCATCGGATAACACACGCTAGCTGTAGATCCACTTGTCTGTGGCAGCCTAGAGACTTTGAAGCATATGCTTGCTTGTTTGTTCGTTTTCTTTCTCTCTCTCTCTCTCTCTCTCTCTCTCTCTCTCTCTCTCTCTCCCCCTCCCCCCCCCCCCGCCCCAGCAGCTGGAGGATGGGAAGGGTTCTGATAGTTTTTTTGTTTTGTTTTGCTTTGGTTTTTTTCCTCTCCCAGGAAGTTTGCTGCACGTATATTCTAACAAACCTAGGTTTGCACAGATTATTATTGCCCAGGTTAGCTCTTCCCACATGTTCTCTTTGCTTTGGTCTAGGTAATGAGATTTATCTCATATATTTTTATGTCCCTATAAGTAATATTCCAGAGTAAACATAGGCTAAAATCTTCAGTGTTACTGGTGTGAAGGTGGGAATTGTCTGTCCTGGGTAGCTCCTGAGAGGCACTTACTCGTTCATTATTCTTGTGACATACATTAAATACCCCTCCTGAGACAAGTGCTCAGGGCTGAGGATGTAGAAATAATTGTGGAGGGGATGTAATCTCCCACAGGGCGCTAGGACTTTAAAGGGAAACAAAAAAGCCATTCTGTGGTGGCAGAAGCTCTGTGATTCTGTAGGTTTCCAGATCCCAAGATGAGCATGCAGTGAGGGTGAAGAGTAAAGACAGATATAGAAAAAAAGCATCACTTTGGTCTGCCATGACTTTTTAAAGCCTGCTTAAGATGGCAACCAGAGAGAGGGAATGCATGTCTTGTGTGTAAGACCATCTTTAGAAACCCTGAAATCTCACCCAGACTTGGGGCGACGAGTGGAAAATGCTGACAGCTAGCTTAACTGCGATTTGCAACCTTGTGTTGCTGTCCCTTTTTAACTATGTGTGAATTCATCCAAAATTTCACTCTAACATAATATTTTAATATGCAAAGT